>NC_082386.1:22016627-22026627 GCF_031168955.1 Gadus macrocephalus | reverse complement strand
CGCCCCTACCCGCCCATACCCGTACCCTAACCCTACCCCTACCCGTACCCTACCCCTACCCGCCCCTACCCGTACCCTAACCCTACCCCTACCCGCCCATACCCGTACCCTAACCCTACCCCTACCCGCCCATACCCGTACCCTAACCCTACCCCTACCCGCCCCTAACCCTACCCGCCCTACCCATTATCTTAGTATTGTCTTGCATACCTTGGATTTAGAGCAATATTTCACTTAATGTAAGAAATGCTTTGTATGAACTGCTGGTCACGCTGCTGGAATAAGTCCCAGAGGGCCACCGGATTAGGATTCCTCAGACTCGTTTAATAGCCCTTCTGTGTGGATGATGGATCAGACGCTCGGTGCACGGGGGAATGTTTCCAAAGGTCACGGGAGGTGGAGTCATTTCATTGTTAAAATAACGTTGTTGTACCTTGGTTAAAGTCATTTAGTTTACAGATGGGATTGATACATAACTCGTGCATATTAATTGAGACTTTGGACTGAATAAAATAGCTAAATATATTGCAAGCTGCGTCTTATAATGATGAATTGGAGAAGGATGTGGGAGAATGCATAGTGGAGGAGTGGCTGGGCTGGCTCTCCATGGAAAAGGCATTTCTAGTCATTTTAATCAATTTGCAAGATATAAAACTCAATTGATATGATTCCATTTTTTTGTTTCTCTTGTCTCCTGAGCTTGCGGTGCCTCAGTTGGAAATAGTTTAAATTTGAAAAGTGATAAGTTAATGTGAAACTATATATTGTTGCTTGTTTAATAAAGTACTATGTCTCTCTGTTTCTGTGTCTCTCTGTCCTCCTCAGAGCATGGGAAAGGGCTCCTTATGGTGCATAGATCCTGAGTACAGACAGAACCTGATCCAGGCACTGAAGAAGACGCCCTTCCACTCCCACTCCCTCTTCTCTGCCTCCACCACCTCGCCGGAGGCCTTCCAGAGGTAAGCACACGGGTGCACAACACGCACAAACACACACACACGCACGCGCGCGCATGTATGCATGGATGTGCATGCAGTGTGTGAGGAGGCTCTGTCGTCCTGCAGAGTTTACAGATGATACCTCACAGTTTACAGATGTTACCTCACAGTTTACAGATGTTACCTCACAGTTTATGGATGTTACCTCACAGTTTACAGATGTTACATCACAGTTTACGGATGTTACCTCACAGTTTACAGATGTTACCTCACAGTTTATGGATGTTACCTCACAGTTTACAGATGTTACATCACAGTTTACAGATGTTACCTCACAGTTTACGGATGTTACCTCAGTCAATGCTTGACAGTTGCTGATTAGATGGGTATGTCTTGGCTGGAAGGAATGAAACCAGTTGTGTCCAGTTGTTGTGTCCAGACTTCTCTGAGCAACACAGCGACCACACAGTCCAGTGCTGTGTTCCAATATCCATGATTCCATGAGTACACTTAAACCTAGTACACTATCCGCACTCACTAAGTGTGCTAATTTTCAGATGTCAGTGTTGTTCCATATCGAGTGCTCCGTGGTGCACTAACCGGAAATTAAGATCACGACTGCCGCTGCGGCTCCTCCCCCGCAATAAACCTCCCGCTTTGAACAGTGAACTCTTTACGCCTAGCAGCTATAAAAAGCTATAAAAGCTATAAAAACTAAAAAATGACTCAATTAATGCAGGCTGTGTGGAAAATGTGCCGACTTTGGCTCAGCCTGGCTCCGCCCTCTTCTGCTATGTAGCTAAGATGGCTGCCGTTGAGTACGAAAAGTGTACATCGCGGCCATACCACCCTGAACACGCCCGATCTCGTCTGATCTCGGTAGCTGAGCAGGGTCGGGCCTGGTTAGTACTTGGATGGGAGACCGCCTGGGAATACCAGGTGCTGTAAGTGGTGTCGGGTGGTGGCCAATAGGTGGCACTCTACCCTCTGGCCCCTTCACTCATCAATCCCGATGCCCCAGTGCAGTGATGGGGACACTGTGCTGTGGAAGGTGCCGTCCTTCGGAGGAGACGTAAAAACCGAGGTCCTGACTCACTGTGGTCATAAAAGATCCCAGGACACTTATCGCAAAGAGTAGGGGTTTCCCCGGTGTCCTGGCCCAACCAGGCTCATTCAATCTGGCCTCCTAATAATCCTCCTGTACAATTGGCTGACTTATCAATTCCCTCACTCTCCACCTCAAGCTGGTGTGTGGTGAGCGTTCTGGCGCAGATTGGCTGCCGTGCATCACCCAAGTGGGTGCTACACACTGGTGGTGGTGAGTTAGGTCCCCCCCTTCTGTAAGCGTCTTTGGGTCATTGAAAAGCGCTATATAAATATAATGAATTATTTATTAATTATTATTATTATCGATCCACACTTCGCGGTTTGACCGTTTTGAGTACACCATCCGGGTCCTTTCAGTACACTTATTTTCGCCCGATCTGAATTGTAACGCCCTACGTACTCAAACTAAGGCTAGTAAGTACGGATAGTATTGATATTGGAACACAGCAAAGGTCTACAGCCCTCTGGGTCTCCATCACTGGAACACAGCGACCACAGTCCAGGTCTACAGCTCTCTGGGTCTCCATCACTGGAACACAGTGACCACAGTCCAGGTCTACTGCTCTCTGGGTCTCCATCACTGGCTGAAACACTCCAGTAATTGCATTCAAGGGTTTATGGTAGCACATCAATTCAAAGCCTTAACGACTTATCTCGAGTAGTCAGTGGATGTTTGGACTCCCAGACACGTGTCACATTTTATTTTCACCATTGGTACAAGCCTCGTTCAACTGCCTTATTGATATGAGAGTGACAGATAGAGAGATGGACAGATGGAGAGACGGACAGACACATGAGCAGAGGATACAGAGAGGAGGAAGAGAGAGGAGGAAGAGAGAGGAGGAAGAGAGAGGAGGAGGAGGAGAGAGGAGGAGGAGAGAGAGCAAGCAAAATAAAAAAGAATTATCTCTTCCACTGTTCTGCTTCACTTGATGGAGTCCTCCACACACACACACACACACGTACACAGGTACACACGTACACACACACACAAACACACACACACATACACACACACAGACGTACACACACACGTACACACACACACACGTACACACTTACACACAGACGTACACACACACACACACACACACACGGTGAACAGCTGGTACGTCCGCCTCTCGCCGCGCTCGCCCTTGTGAGGTGATTAGCGCTGCTAGTTGTCCCCGGCAACGGAGCCGCTTCCATGGCAACGGAGAGACCATCACCACGGAGACAGGTGCCGGGAGACGCAGCATCACGCTAGCGTTGTTTTCTTTCTTCTTTTTTATTTCCTCTTTTGGCTCTTCGTATTTTACAGAGACGCACACGCACACACACAAACACACACAGGCGCACACACACTCAAAGAAACCATTCAAAGGTGTGTGTGTGTGTGTGTGTGTGTGTGTGTGTGTGTGTGTGTGTGTGTGTGTGTGTGTGTGTGTGTGTGTGTGTGTGTGTGTGTGTGTGTGTGAGGGCTGGGCGGGGTAGGTGCGGGGAAGCTGCCATTGTCAAGGAAACGCAAAGCTCACCATGGCAACAAGCAGATGGCTGCAGTGCTGCAAGTGTGTGTGTGTGTATGTGTGTGCGTCTGTGCGTGTTTACGTGTGTGCGTGTTTGTGCGTGCATGCGTGCGTGTGAGCATTGAGAGTTATGGGCGATGACCAGCAGATCGTCCACTAGCTGGGGGAGATTAATGTTAGATGAAAAGAAAAAGGGAGGGAGGGGGGAGGGGGGTGGGCAGGTTGGCCAAGGGGGGAGGGGGGGGGGGGGAGAGAGGGCGAATGCTTCCCGCCCTCGTGGGGCCTCCTCTTGTCTCCTCCTGCCTCCCCTTGTCTCCTTCCCTCACACTGGTCCATTTCCAATGTATTTTGTTGTGAGGGGAGCAGAGAGAGGAGACAGGAGAGAGCAGAGGGGAGGTTTTTGGTTTTTAAAATCCCTTTATTGCACAACTGCAAGGAGAAAACAGATCACTGTCACATCATCACTTCAGCAATGCAAAAAACAAAAAACAAACAAAAACAAAACAGAAACATCCCTAAAATACAACAAACAAAAAAAACGTGTTTCTGTAGTCAGAAGCTTACATTCAGCTCTCCTTCACCCCCCACAGAGCATAAAACCCCTCCAACAGCCCATATGTGACTGAAGCCCTGCATATCATCCATCATTTGATAATAGGCATGTTCCACCCTCAGTCGGGCCTTCAGCAGGCCCTTCAGAACCAGCACCGGCTCCACACTACCGATACTCTGAACCCGGTTCCTGCGTGTCAGCCAGATGGCTAATTTGGCAGAACCCGATAAAAAGTTCACCAATGTGTGTACATTCTTCTTCTGAGCACAGTACTTTGGGCCAAAAATAACCAAATCAAAAGAAAACTTCTCCCCTAGACCCTGAAACCACTTTTTTAAAAGCTCAAACAATACTGTCAGCCGAGGACACTGAACGTATAAATGCACCAGGGTCTCAAACTGGGAGCAGAAAATACACTCCACCCCCTGCTCTGGATCCAGGTGTGCTCTGTACCTGTTGGTAGCTATTGCTCCATGTACAATCCTCCACTGGAGGTCTGCTGTCCGTTTTTCAACGGGCAGCTTGTACAAAGACCGCCAGCTGCCTTTCGGTGAAACGTCTGGACCAAAAAAATCTGTCCACCTCGACTCCTGCAAGCCTGCCAAAGAGCGCAGGTTCAAAACCTTAGAGCAGATTTGGTACAAATCCTTCTTCCCGGCAGCCTGAAAAGTCTCCAGGTGTGGGGTTGTGAGAGACAGCAGCTGACCTCCTCCCTCCTGCCACTCCCCCACAACTGGGGTGATATACAGAGCGGGGAAACTGTACTCTCCCTCTTCGCTCCACTGGTCACACAAAGTGCGTTTTTTTGCAAATTCTCTCAGAGGTTGTTGCAGGGCAGCACAGACTTCCGCCACAACTCTGCTGATCAACCTGATGGAGGTGGGTGATGTTACTTCTCTCCTTCAAGGCATCCACAGATGTTGCCGTCATCTTCATCAGATGGCACAGCTTGGTGCAGCTAGCCTCTCTAAGACAGGCTCGCAGGCTGGCAGATTGCAGTGTTTGAGTCCTTATAAGGTCATTATAAAACAAAGGTTCCTCAAACAACCACATGCCCGGAGTCTCATTTGTGGCACGTGCAACCTTAAAAATCTGCCATGCCTGCAATACCGAGCTGTAGAAAGGTGTCAGTCCAGTTAAATCCACATCCTCAAGCTGTAGAAGGAAAAGCTGTTTATCGTAGCCCAATCGCCCAGCTCCCTTCAGCAGCAATCGAGCCACGTCAAACCAGCTTGGCCCGCAATTATACAGCAGCCTTTGTGCAGTCTGAAGTCTAAAAGATGCAATTTTGGCCTGGATGTTAATCAGTCCCTGCCCCCCTTCAGCCACAGGCAGGTAAAGTGCTGCTGCCCGGACCCAGTGCCGGCCAGACCAGAAAAAGTCCAGGATGACTCGCTGAACGTCCTCCATCAGGCCTCTCGGTGGCGTCAGAGCAATCAGCCTATGCCAAAGAGTCGAGGCGACCAGGTTATTGGCCACCAGAACTCTTCCCCTATACGACAGCTGGGGTAGCACCCATTTCCAACTGGACAACCGAGCGTCCACTTTCTCCTTAACGCCCTCCCAGTTCTTGTTTTGAAACCCCTCAGTGCCCAAAAATACTCCCAACACTTTCAGGCCTTCCTTCCCCCACTCAAGACCTCCAGGCAGACTGGGCACTGCCTGAGACCTCCACTGTCCCACCAATAAGGCCTCACTCTTTGCCCAGTTCACCCGAGCAGATGAGGCCTTTTCAAACAGGGACAGAGTATCCTGCAAACACTGAACATCCCCCTGGCTGGAGACAAAAATATTAACATCGTCTGCATACGCAGAAACAGTAAGTGGACGATCAAGATTATTGGACCCCGGCAGTGAGAGACCACTGAGCCGACCTCTCAACATGCACAGCAAGGGCTCAATAGCTAGGCTATATAATTGACCGGAGATAGGACAACCCTGTCTTATCCCTCGCTGAACAGGGATTGGCCGACTCAGCCCTGCCCCCATCCTTACCATACATTGAGCACCACTATACAATAAACCAATCCAGGCCAGAAAACCATCACCTATACCAAAAGCCTTAAGTGCAGAAAACAAATAAGAGTGATCCACCCTATCAAAGGCCTTCTCCTGGTCCAAAGAAACAATACCAAAATCTACATTATGGGATCTACACACATCAATTATATCTCGAATAAGGAAAATGTTGTCCATAATTTTCCTATCAGGTACACAATAACTTTGGTCTGTATGTACAAGTATTCCCAGGATGTCCTTAAGTCTGTTGGATAGGGCTCTGGAAAGCACCTTATAGTCCGTGCAAAGGAGAGCAACCGGCCTCCAGTTCTTAAGTAAGGCCAGGTCTCCTTTCTTGGGAAGCAGGGAAAGCACAGCTCGCTGACACGAGACAGGAAGCGATCCTGTTCCGAAACACTCCAATAAAACCCCATGTAAATCATGTCCAAGGATATTCCAGAACCGCTTGTAAAAGTCAGTGGAGAGACCATCAATCCCTGGTGCCCGCCCTGATGCCATCTGATTGACAGCGGCTGTCAACTCGTCCAGAGTCAGCTCAGAGTCCAGAGCAGCTTTCTCTCCTGGGATGAGTTGAGGAAGTCCCTCCAGGAGCTCCTCACGGCACTCCATGCTGCACTGCTCTGCCCCAAAGAGGTCCGCGTAGAAATCCATCGCATGGGTCCTCATCTCACCCGGACTGGTAGTCACTCTGCCATCAGGAAGCTTAAGGCAGGTCATCTGCTTCCTCTGTGCCACCGATCTCTCCAGATTGAAGAAGAAAGAGCTTGGGGCATCCATGTCCTTTAGCTGGAGGAAGCGAGACCTGACAAGAGCTCCCTTCACTCTCTCCTGCAGGAGGGAGCTCAACTCCAATCTCTTCTCCTGCAGCCGATGACCCGTGGTGGGATCCAAAACCCTATGTGACCCCTTTTCAATATTCCTAATACTGACTTCAAGCTCCTGAATTGCTGCCTTTATCCTAGAAGTCGAGTGAGAGGTATATTGCTGGCAAAAAACACGAATCTGGGCCTTGCCAACTTCCCACCACAGCTTCAAAGAAACGAAATCTGATTTCCTAGATTTCCACTGCTGCCAAAAATTCTCAAAGCTTTTGCAGAAAGTACGGTCCTGCAGAAGTTTACTGTTAAAAGACCAGTAGGACCGCACCCTTTCACCTGGCGAAATGACCAACTCTACGCTGACATAGTGATGGTCAGTAAAGCCAACTGGACTTATGTGACTTTTGATTAATCTAGAGCTAAGACTTTTGGAAATGTAGATCCTATCTAGCCTAGCTGCACTTACCCTGTTATTGCGGACCCTCACCCATGTGTATTGTCTGGATTGGGGATGTTTTACCCTCCATGTGTCCAACAGATCCAGGTGTGCGATGACACCGCTAAGGCTCTGGGATGACTGTGGGTGGGGTTCCTCACTTGTCCTGTCTATAGTAAAGTCCAGGGTACAATTAAAATCCCCGCCAAAGATGAAGTGATCATGCTGGTAATTCCCCACCTCACTTTCCAGCAGGGCGAAAAAACCCACTCTTTCCGTTCCTCGATTTGGGGCATAAATGTTAGCAAAGCAGAACACAGAGCCCTCTATTTCTGTCTTGACTATCAAAAGCCTGCCCTTCACCACCTCAGTAGAGGATAGAACCTTTACATTGGCATCTTTTCTGAACAGAACAGCTACCCCTGCAAGGTTGGTGCCATGACTAAGGGTACATGAACCCTCCCACCATAAACCCCAATCTATCTCATCTGCTGGATTAGTATGCGTCTCCTGCAAAAACAGCACATCAACCCTTTTTTGAGTGGCGACTTCAGAGATTAATGCCCTTTTTTGTCTGTCTCTCCCTCCACCATTGATGTTCAAAGACCCTATTTTAAGGCTCTGCATAGAGGTCAGAGAAGAGAAACAGATACAATGAACAAAGCAAGAAACAGTAAAAGAGGAAAAACACCGTGTGGTACATGATCATGTTACTTTTTAGTCTTCTTAGCAGTTTTACCTTTTTTCGCTTTCCTCAGAATTGTAATATGCTTTTTGAGGCGAAAACGTTTCTTTTCATCCAAGAGGTCAAACCCGACCAATCTTTTCAGTACATCAACCGATCTGATGAACTTTTCAGTGTCACTGAAGTAGTCATTCAGCTAGATACTGTATCCGACTCAGAGTCATACTCCATATCCTCCCCTTCACAGGATGCCTGACTACTTGAAATACCCTTTCCTTCAGTGGTGATCACAGTGGGATCTCTGCCTGTACAACTTGTGGAAGCTGCTTCAGTGCCTGCAGACTGAGAACTGCTCAGGTTCTCCGCAGCCACAGGAGCCTGCTGTTTCTTAGGATCGCTCTGTTCCTCACTATCCAAGTCAACCTCTTCAAAATGAGGCAC
The DNA here is from genome assembly GCF_031168955.1 of Gadus macrocephalus. Taxonomy (NCBI): domain Eukaryota; kingdom Metazoa; phylum Chordata; class Actinopteri; order Gadiformes; family Gadidae; genus Gadus; species Gadus macrocephalus. The sequence continues at coordinate 22,018,125 of NC_082386.1, read as the reverse complement.
CGGTGGCACCGAACCAGTGGCACCGGCTACCACGTTCACAGCACCGGGATCCGCACCCGCATCCGCGACCGCGGCGCCAGCACTGGAGCCACCAGCCGTGGACCCAGCACCGGACTCACCAGCCGCGGACACGGCCGCGGAACCAGCACCGGACTCGCCAGCCGCAGACCCGCCGGCCGCGGACTCGCCGGCCGCGGACTCGCCAGCCGCGGACTCAACACAGGACCCGACAACCGCAGACCCACTACCCGACCCGCCAGCCACGGACCGAACGGAGCCGTCCGCCGCATCAGCTGAGCGAGCCGCCCCCTGCTGTCTATGTGGACACGCAAAGCGTTTATGTCCCACATCTCCACACTCAAAACATTTGAACTGTCCTGAGCTGGCGTACACCATATAAAACCCATCACCGTGCTTCACTCTGAACGATACATCGAGTGTTTGTGTCGGCGAGTCCAGGAACATGAACACCTGCCGTCTCAGAGACTGCACGTGCTTCAGTTTGGGATCCTTACATCCCAAACTCACCGTTTTAAATCCACCGGCAAACTTGCCAAACCTACGGAGCTCGTTCTCTAACAATTCGTTCGGTATAAACGGCGGAACACCGGACACGGTGATCCGCGTGGAGGGAACCGACAGCGGGGAGACCTGCACGAATAGGTCCCTAATAAACACGCCACTCTCTACCAGCTGATACACGAGAGGCTCTTCTTTCAGGAACACAACCACTGCTTTATTCATTCTCGATGCAAAAGATAATTTAACATGACCTACCTGCTCACCGACAGCCAACAGAACTTCCTCCACAGTAACGCTACTATCCGGCGGGACTATCCTAACTCCCTGCCGAATAGACGGAGGTGGCGTCTCGGGGGACGCCATTTCTCCCGAAAACCTCCCGACACAACCACTGATCACTCGCCAACACAGTAAAGATATTGATAAATCTTACCTGATCATGCACATAGAACAGACGGAGAAACCAGGGAAAACCGTGAAAAAGGGACAGCAAACAATTCAAAACTCCGCGCCACTCGCACCCCCACCACCGCCACTCACACACCGGAAACGGGAGAGGAGAGGAGAGGAGAGGAAAGAGGAGAGAGGAGAGAGGAGAGAGGAGAGAGCAGAGGGGAGGAGAGGAGAGGAGAGAGGAGAGGAGAGGAGAGGAGAGGAAAGAGGAGAGAGGAGGGGAGGAGAGAGGAGAGGAGAGGAGAGAGAGGAGAGGAGAGGAGAGAAGAGGAGAGAGGAGAGGAGAGGAGAGGAGAGGAGAGGAGAGGAGAGGAGAGAGGATAGAGGAGAGAGGAGAGGAGAGGAGAGGAGAGGAGAGGAGAGGAGAGAAGAGAAGAGAAGAGAAGAGAAGAGAAGAGAAGAGAAGAGAAGAGAAGAGAAGAGGAGAGAGGAGAGGAGAGAGCAGAGGAGTCCCCATCAGAAGAGGAGCAGCCGGACCTGTGTTCTGAGGCTTTGTCCTCTCCATGACTTTGGTTCCTCTCTC
>NC_082386.1:22006627-22011627 GCF_031168955.1 Gadus macrocephalus | reverse complement strand
CGTAATAATATTATTTTTCCATTTTCATGCCAAGATTAAGGGGGAACAAAATACTAATAATGAGGTAGAGACCAAGGAAGTATCTCTCCGTGTCTTTTGATCTCACCTTCCACGTTCAGTCGCGCAGCCATGGGGTGTGTAGTGGTGGAGTTGCCGTGACGACTGTGCAGGTGGGACCCAACACTGCACCGTTACCATGGAGAGGAACTGTATTAAAGGAGGGTGGAATGCCTTACAGTACCTGAAGACCTCCATGTTGGTTTGAAGGCCTTCACTAGGGTGGGGGTCCTCTGTCCCTTCTGTCTGAGGAGGGGCCATAAGGGCCCACTGATAAGGGTCACTGATAAGGGCCACTGATAAGGGCCCACTGATAAGGGCCACTGATAAGGGCCACTGATAAGGGCCACTGATAAGGGCCCACTGATAAGGGCCACTGATAAGGGCCACTGATAAGGGCTCACTGATAAGGGCCACTGATAAGGGCCACTGATAAGGGCCACTGATAAGGGCCCACTGATAAGGGCCCACTGATAAGGGCCACTGATAAGGGCCCACTGATAAGGGCCACTGATAAGGGCCACTGATAAGGGCCACTGATAAGGGGCGCTGATAAGGGGCCACTGATAAGGGGCGCTGATAGGGGGGCCACTGATAAGGGCCACTGTGAGGGGACCACTGTTAAGGGCCACTGATAAGGGGCGCTGATAGGGGTCCACTGACAGGGGGCCACTGATAAGGGTCACTGATAAGGGGCGCTGATAAGGGGCGCTGATAAGGGCCACTGATTAGGGGCGCTGATAGGGGTCCACTGACAGGGGGCCACTGATAAGGGCCACTGATAAGGGCCACTGATAAGGGCCACTGATAAGGGGCGCTGATAAGGGCCACTGATAAGGGCCACTGATAAGGGCCACTGATAAGGGCCACTGATAAGGGGCCACTGATAAGGGGCGCTGATAGGGGGGCCACTGTGAGGGGGCCACTGATAAGGGGCGCTGATAAGGGCCACTGTGAGGGGACCACTGTTAAGGGCCACTGATAAGGGGCGCTGATAAGGGCCACTGATAAGGGCCACTGATAAGGGGCGCTGATAAGGGCCCACTGATAAGGGCCACTGATAAGGGCCACTGATAAGGGGCGCTGATAGGGGTCCACTGACAGGGGGCCACTGATAAGGGCCACTGATAAGGGCCACTGATAAGGGCCACTGATAAGGGGCCACTGATAAGGGGCGCTGATAAGGGGCGCTGATAAGGGGCGCTGATAAGGGCCACTGTGAGGGGACCACTGTTAAGGGCCACTGATAAGGGGCGCTGATAAGGGTCACTGTGAGGGGGCCACTGATAAGGGTCACTGATAAGGGGCGCTGATAGGGGCCACTGATAAGGGGCGCTGATAAGGGTCACTGATAAGGGGCGCTGATAAGGGTCACTGATAAGGGGCGCTGATAAGGGGCGCTGATAAGGGGCGCTGATAAGGGGCGCTGATAAGGGCCACTGATAAGGGTCACTGATAAGGGGCGCTGATAGGGGGCCACTGATAAGGGTCACTGATAAGGGGCGCTGATAAGGGTCACTGATAAGGGGCGCTGATAAGGGTCACTGATAAGGGGCGCTGATAATGTTAGGGTGCTGCGGGTGCAGGCAGGCAGGTAGGACCCAAACGCAGACGGTTTCTCGAAAACGGCACTTTATTCAAGCCTAAGCGCTAAGGCACAAGAATCAGGGAACTCGGGAGACAACTCGGAACTCGGGAGGGAACAAGGAACACGGAACACGCAAGACTAACCACCAACACTAACCACAGCAAACCACGATAAACCACAATGACAGCACAAGGAACAAAGGAAAGACGAGGGCTTAAATAACAAACACAACGAGGAACAGCTGAGACACATTAGGGGAGGAACAGTAATCAACACAGGAGGGAAACACAGGGAGACACCCACACCCTGACAGTACCCCCCCGTTAAGGGTCGACTCCCAGGCGACCCACGACAAGCAAAAAACAAAGAAAGTCAAACCCAAAACGGGTGGGTGGAGGGGCGCCAGGAGGGGGGAATCCAAAAAAAAATAAATGGACTGGGGCAGAGCCGAGGGACGTCAGGCGGGCGGCCAGAAAACTGCCCCAGGGCATGGCAGGGAGCCTCAGGCGGACGGCCTGAGGGGCAAGCAGAGGCAGAGTGACGGCGGAACCCTTCAGGAGGCCGGCGGCAAGGACGATGAGGGCTCAGTCGCTCAGGAGACCTGCAGTGGCACAGAACCCCCTCAGAAGCCCGGCAGCGGTGAAGGCGGAACCCTTCAGGAGGCCGGCGAAGGCGAGGTAGAGGGCGGGTCCCCTCCAGAGGAAGGCCAGGTAGAGGGCGGGTCCCCTCAGGAGGCAGGCCAGGTAGAGGGCGGGTCCCCTCAGGAGGCGGGCCAGGCAGAGGGCGGGTCCCCTCAGGAGGCAGGCCAGGTAGAGGGCGGGTCCCCTCAGGAGGCGGACCAGGCAGAGGGCGGGTCCCCTCAGGAGGAGGGGCCAGGCAGAGGGCGGGTCCCCTCTGGTGGCAGGCCAGGTAGGGGGCGGGTCCCCTCTGGTGGACAGGGTAGAGGGCGGGTCCCCTCTGGTGGAAGGCCAGGCAGAGGGCGGGTCCCCTCTGGTGGAAGGCCAGGTAGAGGGCGGGTCCCCTCTGGTGGAAGGCCAGGTAGGGGGCGGGTCCCCTCCGGTGGACAGGGTAGAGGGCGGGTCCCCTCCGGTGGAAGGCCAGGTAGAGGGCGGGTCCCCTCCGGTGGAAGGCCAGGTAGGGGCGGGTCCCCTCCGGTGGACAGGGTAGAGGGCGGGTCCCCTCTGGTGGAAGGCCAGGTAGGGGGCGGGTCCCCTCTGGTGGAAGGCCTTGAAGGGGAACCCCCCTCGGGAAGGAGTGGAGGAGGGCCCCCACAGGCAGGAGCGGGGAGCGTGCCTCCCCTGGACGGTCTGGAGGGGAGACCCCCTCCGGCAGGAGCAGAGGCCGGTCCCCCTCTGGAAGGAGCAGGGGGCGGACCCCCTCAGGCAGGAGCGGAGGGCGGACCACCTCAAGCAGGCGAAGAGGCCGGTCCCCCTCTGGAAGGCTAGGAGTGGGCTCAGGAACCGGACAGGGCTTGGGGACCGGAGTCAAAGCGGGAACTGGAGTGCCAGAGGAACCGGGTGGTACCCCAAACTCTCCCAGCGAGCTATCGCCTTCATAAAAAATGAATCCTGCAGCTCACGGCTAACCGGGTGGCACCCCAAACTCTTCCAGCGATCTATTGCCTTCAAAATAAATAAATCCTGCCGCTCACGGCTAACCTGATCGTCCGCTGGGTCCATTCGTGGTGCTGTCATTCTGAAACTGGTGGGTGGGGGTGCGAGCAGGCAGTAGGACCCAAACGCAGACGGTTTCTCGAAAACTGCACTTATTCAAGCCTAAGCGCTAAGGCACAAGAATCAGGGAACTCGGGAGACAACTCGGAACTCGGGAGGGAACAAGGAACACGGAACACGGAACACGCAAGACTAACCACCAACACTAACCACAGCAAACCACGATAAACCACAATGACAGCACAAGGAACAAAGGAAAGACGAGGGCTTAAATAACAAACACAACGAGGAACAGCTGAGACACATTAGGGGAGGGAACAGTAATCACACAGGAGGGAAACACAGGGAGACACCCACACCCTGACAGATAAGGGGCGCTGATAAGGGGCGCTGATAAGGGTCACTGATAAGGGGCGCTGATAAGGGTCACTGATAAGGGTCACTGATAAGGGCCGCTGATAAGGGTCACTGATAAGGGGCGCTGATAAGGGGCGCTGATAAGGGTCACTGATAAGGGGCGCTGATAGGGGGCCACTGACAGGGGACATAGTGTACGTTTACGTTTACAGCACCACAGCAGACGGTGGTTGAAGGCGGGCTGTGTTCTGGGGCGGTATGGTCAGCATTCTGAATGTGGCAAAAGGGTTGGTGAAAAGGAAGCGCACTCCCTCTTAAGTCCAGAGGGTAATGTTGGTCACGAGGGTGTGTGACATTCTCTTTAGTAATCTCATGTAACACAAATTTCTGCAATGGCATTTTTTTAATTTAGTAGATTCCTTTATGTACTTGACTGCGCTCGTGTCCCAGTGATACGGAGCGCTCTACATACTTTGGCCAGTGTTGGCTGGTTTGTGTATGTATGTGTGTCTGTGCGCGTGCATGTGTCTGTGTATGTGTGTGTGTGTGTGTGTGTGTGTGTGTGTGCGCGTGTGTGTGTGCATGTGTGCGTGTGTGTGTGTGCTTGTGTGCGTGTGTGTGTCTGCTTTGACCGTGTCTCTAGAGCCTCTTATGCAGCGATTACAACAGAGCTGTGAGGAGCCCAGGACCTCCTCTGGAGAGAGAGAGAGAGAGAGAGAGAGAGAGAGAGAGGAGAGAGAGAGAGAGAGAGAGAAGAGAGGGAGAGGAAGAGAGGGAGAGGGAGAGAGGGAGAGACTGAAGACGTTGAAGCCGTCCTGCTCGGGGATTAACCAGCCGAGCCTGCTCTCCAAGAGCAAAATCGTAGAAGATCCTCTCACTCTTTCAAAGTTCTTTCTCCCTTCTTCCTCTCCTTAAATTAGCCGTTTCTCCCACTCTGTTTCTCTCTGAATTGATGTATCTATCTCTTCTATCTTGATTAGTGTTGGGCAAGTTACTTTAAAAAAGTAATTAGTTACAATTACTTCTCCCAAAAAGTAACTAAAATAGTTACAATTATATAAGCAATAGTTACTGTGAAAAGTAACTATTGCTTACTTTCAAGTACATTTTGAAACACTGAAATGTGTCAAATAATTTGGACCCCACCTCCACCTCTCTTTAACTGAACTCAAAGTGTGCGTGTTCATGCATGGAAGCATTGAATGCATGGAAGCATTCAACGTTGAAAGACATTTGAATTACTTGACACTGACGTGGAGAGGCCAGGGCAAAATGTGCATTTCACCATTACACTCGTTCCTTTAGTTTCTTGGAGGGAAAAGTAA